>NC_054057.1:82043561-82048561 GCF_017639655.2 Falco naumanni
CTGGATATTTTATAACTGGAAAATCTATTTGTATGTTTCCCAGAGATAAAGTGTTTCTCCTTCTTTCCCCTTCCCCTCTCTCCTTTTTCCCTTCCCATTTTTTTTCCCTTTTTCTCTCTCCACCCTGCCCGCCCCCCGACTCGGCGGATTTAATTCCACACGAACCTCCCAGGAAGATTTAAAGAGTTTCCCCTGTTTGATTTTCCAGCCCGGCTCCTTCTCTCCCTCTCCTCTTTGTTAAACGCCACCGCTGCTTCTCCCTGCGCCCCTCTTCCCTTCCCGGGGGCCGGAGCCAGCGCCCCGGGGGGCGCCGGACTGGGACCCCCCCGCCCGGGGGAGCGAGAGCGCTGGTCCCAGCGGGCTGGGGATGGGAGGGGGCGCAAATGCCCCCCCCCAGCCCCTCCTCTTTCCTCCTAGGGGCTTGCAAAGTGTTTCTCTAACCAGGCTCTGCGGAAGAGGGTACAAAACCGGGGGTCCCCAGCCCCGCGCTTTGCCGGAGAAGCGGCCCTTTAATTATTAACCGGGGGAGCCTATCAATATTTGATTTGGGTGAAAACTTCTATGGGGACGTAATTTAATTAGGACAAATTTGGCGGCTGTTTGGAAGCTGTTCGTGGTCGGCGGGGCGAAGTGCGGGGTGTGCAATGGGCTGCTTTTCCTGCGGGGGAGGGGGAGGGGGCGAAGGTAAGAGGGGAGGGGTGGAACTTTATTTAGGGAGGGGGTAGTATTATTATTATTTATTGATTTTTGGCCGCCTCTGTACCGAACAGAGGCTGCTCCTGGCTGTGGCTGCGCTCACAATTCAAGGGTTGTGGTTGCTGCTGGGGAGGGGGTGTCCGTGGCTGAATCGATAGGAGATTGCATTAATTATGATTTCGATTGATATGCTCAAATCTCCTTCTAAACACTGCAAACGGCTCTTTTTCTCTTTTTTTTCTCCTTCCCCCCCCCCCCCCCCCCCCCATTTTTTGCCTCTGCTCCCCCTCCCGTCTCCCCTGTTATAGAGCCGGAGAGGAGATGAAAAGGCTTGTAGTTTTAAATTCAATGTGACAGCTCTGGAAAGAGCGGATGATGAATCTCCTATTATTGGATCAGTCTATTTGCCGCTCAATGTCTCTCTGTAATTGGAGCAACATCACTTTAAAGGTTCAGAGAGTAGAGCATTTCTGGTGAAAAATCCCCACAACACGCTGGTGAATGTTTTAAAGGGAAATCTATTAGTGATTTGGAGAGGGGAGGGGACAAGGGGGAAGAGGGTGGGTTGGAGGGGCTGGGGGGAGGCTGTGTGTGTGTGTAACTCCGTCTGTTTAGTATTTAACCGGGTATCAGGCAGATCCGTGGGTCCCCCTTCGGCCCCCCCCCCGCCCCCTCCCCTGCCCGCCCGGCCCCCGCCGCCCTCCCCGGGCTGGAGTTCGTATCAAAGCCCCCCTCGTCGTGTTGTGACAGCTCTGATATTGTTTATTGAGGCTGGATGTCAGGTATAATTAGCAATCGATATGGAAAACGTTTGCTCCCCACACTGGCACGTCTCTGACGTCAGGACCGATTAACGTTTCTTATTGGTCCCAAATTCCCCCAGCCTGAGCTAATTATTGGGAGCCTGATGTTGATAAAGTTAAAGCGCCCGGGCGCCCTGCAGCATGAGCCCCTCGCCGCGCCACCGCCTCCTCCTCCGGCAGCAGCACCCCCGGCCCCAGCCGCCCCGCCGCCCGCGCCCCCAGCCCCGCCGGCGCCCCCCGCGCTAGAGCCGCCCCCATGATGGACAGCCGCATCCTGGAGCATCCTCATGCCCAGTTCGGGGGAATGGTGGGTTTCCCTTACCCGCTCGGTCACCACCACGTCTACGAGCTGGCCGGGCACCAGCTGCAGTCGGCGGCCGCCTCCGTCCCCTTCTCCATCGATGGATTACTGAGCGGCTCCTGCGCCGCCTCCGTGGTCAACCCGGCGCCGCTCATCCCCTCCGGCTGCGGGGTGAGCGGGGACAGCCAGCCCTTCAAGCTCGCAGGTAGGAGCGGCCCCGCTACCCTCCCCCCCCCTTCCCCGCTACCCCGACACCCCCCATACCCCCCTGACCCAACCGCCGCTCCCCGCCCGGAGCGTGTCAGCGCGGAGGAAGAAAGGCACCGCACCCCCCTCGCATCCCTGTCTGTGGATATTGGGGTGCCTGGAGAAGGGAGGGCGGCTGTGCTGCCTCCCCCCTCCCCCGAGGGGGCGGCCAGGACGGGGCGGGGGGCCCCGGGCCGAGCGCCGGGAGCATCCCCCGTTCCCACCGGCGCGGGGCCACGCGTGTGCCCTGAACAATAGCGGGCCCGGCCCGGTGCCTTCTCCAAAGTTCGTCTCTGGGGTGGGGGCTCGGATCGTGCCATTAAAAAAAAAAATCAAAAATAATAATGGGAATCGCTGGAGTTTGGGGAATGAAGACCAGTAATTATTTTTATTAAAACGATTAAACCAAAGGGAAGCGTTTTTCTTCCCTCCCCACCGGCCTGTGGCACCGCTATTGTTCAGCTATTAAAACGCTCCGTCGCCCCAACATCCTTTTTATTAACCCTGGAGCAGCCCCTCTCTGCACCTCGGCTAAATAAAAAATATTATTAATTTCCACACCTGGTGGAAAACCTTCGGAGAGGTGCAGCTAGGGCTGTAAATGCCCAGCCTGGCCACGTACGTACCCGGAGAGGCTGCGAGCACCCTAGCCCCGCGCCTGCCCGTGTCGGGGGGTCTGCGGGGGTCAGGTGCTGGGGAAGAGGGGACGGGACCTGGGGAAGGGAAAGAGGGGGGGCTTTTAATTTTTATTTTTTTAATTAAACCTTTGGTGGCTGGAGCAAATGTTGGAACTTCTCTCTCTCTCTCTGCCAGCTGAGTGCCTATGGAGAGCTTCCTTCAGGAATAAATGTTCTGTAAAGTACATTTTCGGAGGAGGCGAGGGCAGATCGGGTTCCTCCCCATTTTTAGCTCAGGTGTGTGTATAATCCCGCTCTTTTACCAACGCTACCGAGCACAAAAGTTAAAAGGCTCCTGTGAATGGCAGGGAGGGGGGGAGAAGGCCTGTCTTCCAGGGACCTGAAGGTATTTCTGCCTTTTCAGACTCGGGTGACCCGGACAAAGAAAGTCCTGGCTGTAAAAGAAGACGAACCCGCACCAATTTTACTGGCTGGCAGCTCGAGGAGCTGGAAAAGGCGTTTAATGAGAGTCATTACCCGGACGTGTTTATGCGAGAGGCTCTGGCTCTCAGGCTGGACTTGGTGGAGTCCAGAGTGCAGGTAAAAACTGCGTATCCCGTGTCCCCTCCCTCCCCTGCCCCCTCCCAGCGCCGAGCGGTCCCCGGGATGCTCGGCTGGACCCGCAGCCCCGCTCCGGGACGGGCCCTGCGCCTGGGGCCCGCAGCCCCGCTCCTCCCGGCCTCTCCTTTTGTTTCCCTGCTTTGCACTTGCTGTTCTTGATGGTTTATTTTTCTTACTATTTCCTCACTTTATTTATTTTTTTTAATCTTGCAAACGAGTCCCGAAAAGTGACATCTCAGCCTGGCTTCCCTAAACCTTTTTTTATATATATATTTTTTCCACTGTAAACATTTTTCTTAAATGAGTTAAGGGCGAGAAATTAGCATGCAAATACGAGGCTTAATCACGGGCCAGGGTACGCTGGAGAATGCCAATAAAGCTCGTAGGCGCATCGAGAGCGTGTGGAACTTGTAAAACTTAATTTCAACGAACTGCTCAGGCCCTCGGTAGTACGGGATGGGGAGGGGAACCATATATTTGCTTCTATTAATATAAAAATATATATATAAAAAGGGAGCTGAGCAGGGGGCCGTGGGCGCGGTGCGGGCTGTTGCTGGGTCCTGCGATGCTGTTTTGTGCCGCGGTGGCTGTGAGCGGGCGGCGAGGCCGGGCGGCTCCGTGTCCCGCCGGGCTGCCGCGGCAGTGCGGGGCGGCTGCGTGTGCCAGGAGCGCGGCCTACGGCATCCCCGGCGGCGGGGCCGTGCCCCGTGGTGAGCTGACGCCGTTCGCCACGGTTCCATCATCTCGGTGTGGCGGTGCCGTTCCGAGCCGCCTTCCCTTCCCCGCGCCGGCTCCGAGAGCCGCCGCCGCGCCGTGCCCAGGGGCTGGCGGGGCCCGGCGGTGGGGAAGGAGCCGGGACCGGGTCACCGACGTCCCTGCGATGCCCCCGAGCCGGGGCCGTGCTGCGGCACCGAGCGCGGCCGCTGACTCCGGCCGGGCACTGCGCTGCTGGCAGCCCCGATGGGCCGAGGCCCGGCGGGTGCCGGGGAACCGCGGGAGCAAGGCCGGAGCAGAGGGGATGTAATTTAATTGTTTTTCCTCCCATAATCTATAACAAACCTGACCAAACCCCGCTTCTGGGCTCATCCAAATTCTCTGCTCCGGCGCCCGGTGTGGGCAGGAGGCCCAGACCCCGCTCCATCGGGGCGAGGCGACCCCCCCCCGCGCCGCCCCTGCCTCCGGCCCGCTTATTGTGCTGTGCGCTACCGCATTCTGCGCTGCTGCGGAGGGATCGGGCCCGGCCCTGCAGCTCGGGGCTCCGGCTGGTGCTTCTGCCCTCTCGTCCGCGGGGGGGGGGGGGGGGGGGGGGGAGCTGTGTTATCCCGTCCCCTCCCCGCGGCGCCGGTGCGGGAAGGGTGCAGCGTGTGTGTGCGTGAGTGTGCACCCCCCCATTTGTGTGGTTTTTTTTTTTTTCTTTTCCTCCTACCCTGTTTAAGAAG
The DNA here is from genome assembly GCF_017639655.2 of Falco naumanni. Taxonomy (NCBI): domain Eukaryota; kingdom Metazoa; phylum Chordata; class Aves; order Falconiformes; family Falconidae; genus Falco; species Falco naumanni. The sequence continues at coordinate 82,048,285 of NC_054057.1, forward strand.
CGTGGTTATCTCTTCCTCCCCCCTCCCTTGCTCTCCTTCTCGCAGACACCCGGTCCTGTGGATGGGGGCTACCGGCACCTCGAGGGGTGGACGGGGGAGGCCTGAGCTGCGCTTCTCCCCCTGCTCCCCCCGCCCGGGCCCTAGCCACCGCGGGGGGCCGGTGCTCTGGGTGTTAATTGCTTCTCGTTGTTCGGTGTGTAGGTCTGGTTCCAAAACCGCCGGGCCAAATGGAGAAAGAAAGAGAACACGAAGAAGGGCCCGGGGCGGCCGGCTCACA